>NC_056750.1:385476848-385496848 GCF_019279795.1 Protopterus annectens
ACATTATATTAAGGAATAATGGTATTTTTACCCGTAATGGTTTTAATATTTTTATTACAGTAATACTGGTATTAATAAGCAGTATATTTCTTTATTTGAAAAAGTTTTTTTCTATCCCTAGCTACCATTTTGATATTGTGTGAACTGAAACTCTTCACAAGCAAAGTGAACTTTGCCATTCAGTATGCTTCCAACACTACTAATTCTGACATTTTTAGTATTTCTACCACCATACCTGACCCAGTTGAAATGGGGGCAGCATGTGTCCCCATCTATGCCAATTTAATATTGAATAGTTGGGATCAAATTATGTGTTCACTATGGAACTTTTTATATAGTGTAGACTCTATTTACAATTTTTAGATGACATTTATTTTATGGGATGGTCTACTGATAAAATAATTGATTTCTTTGATTTTTTTTTTTTGAATTTCAACAACTTTTTTTTTTTATTCACATAGTTTAGTAGAGAGGCAATTAATTACTAGGACACAGCTATTAGTTTTGGGAAAAATTAGTTTGTATCAAGCATATACAGAATACTCACATTTAGCAGCACATAGTTGTTAGAGTAGCAAGAATGACCCCCATATAAGATATGTTGAATACTGAAATGAAGAAACTGTAAAATGTTTACAGCTAAAGGCCACCCACAAAAAATTGGTGGAAAGTATTTCTATGGAAGTTACTAAAATATGCATATACACACACACACACACACACACACACACACACACACACACACACACACGTGTGTGTGTGTATATATACGGGTCTATTTCACTTACCCAACATCCCACATAACCGACACACAAAACACCGAGCCAACAACACTGACACTGCACAACACCCATACCCGAAACACACAATACAGACACTTCAAAACCCCAACACACCTCTGCAAAACATACACACAACAACATACAAAACACAGCACTTGACATAAAACTACCTAGTTCCCCTCACTCACACCCTGCCCACCATCTACATTAAACTAAACCCTTACCACTAAAACAAAACATACAGTACAAAACACTTACCTTCACATTTCACGTTCTTATATATACGTGTGTGTGTGTGTGTGTGTGTGTGTGTGTGTGTGTGTGTATATATATATATATATATATATATATGAATCTACTTTAGTTGACTGAACGTCCAGATTCACCGACATCGAGTAGACTGACCCCATATCACCGACAACTCATTATCCCAAGTAGCCAACAGCCCGACGTGCATTTGACAGACAATGAATAATCAGACTCCCATACCGCCGACACACACTATTAACACGTATTCTCCAACTCCCGGACAGTATCCTGCAATCATTCTGAATAGCCATAGTTCACGAAGGCATATTATAACGTTTCCATCACATGCTGCAAGAGAAACTGACATAGACTACACTGTGAAACTCATCACAGCAGTGAATGTGACACTTAACATGTGCAATAATCAAAAGAAAACATAACAGCACTTCAAAGAGCACAACTGACAATCCCCAAAGATTGCGCCTCTGCACTGTGTAGAACGACAACTCTTCTCCAAATGAATATGCAGGGTAACTGTACATCCTGACTGGAATAAGTCCCATATCAAGTCATCACTGAAAAAGAAACAGTGCCATCTTCCACACCAGCAAGCAGTGCAATATGTCAACATCATTTTAGTTGCACAGAGCCCATGATGCCCCTACGTGCGACATCGATATCACATTTTCAATAAATGAGCAATACTATGTACAAACTGTACGGTACTGTACTCTTCTCTACTGCTTAGTACAGTCAAGAATTGGTCATGCCTTTGCAATAACCTCCGTTTTTTAGGTGACAGAAGGAAACCAGTAGCCATCAGCACATGCAGCTCATCCACTCTGTCCTGCTCCCTTGGCAAGGCATACATGAGAATATTCAAATCAGTGTCATGGGCTCCTAGTAAACATTTTAAGCACCTAGGTCAAGCCTCGACAGAATTCTGTGTTCATGGCAAGTGCAGCTCATTTAATTCAGAAATATTCCAGAATGAGATTGAGAAGCGAGGAGGGAATCTAACTGCAGTGCACATCCTCGTTGTAAGCCTTCCACATAACTGACTGCCATGAATATACCAATCTGAAAAATATCTTACTAATTCCCATCCTTCAACAGGGAATGGCTCCTTAAGTGTTTGAAATGTATCCACAACTTCAGACTCCTGCAAGAATGCTAAGGCTACTAAAGATTTTACACTCAACTGAAAAGACTTATCAGTGTTATACAGTGATGCTAGTCCTAAGGCTTGCACCTTTCGCCATATATTTTGACTTAAGTGAAACAGGCAACCTTTACTCCTAAATCCAGTCACATTCTGCCTTATGCTTTTCAATGTTGCCACTTTGAAATCACACTGTGTAAAGTGAACACGAGCCTCAAATCCATGTGTACCAAGTAGGTAAAACACGCAGTGCCATAGGTAATTATAGCACTGCAGAAACTTCCTACTCATCAAAGCAAATAACAAAGGTACGGCTTTATTATAAGTACCGTATTTTACTAGTCCATGTATGCTGTAAAGCTGTCAGCATGTAACTCCCTGTTTAAAGAATGTCCCATACATTAACCAAATGGAAGCTTTACTCATGTCATACAGGTCGTTTACTGTTGTAAACGCATACACTACGGTATCAATTGTTGCATCAGCCATACGTTTAAACATGAAAGAACCTGACTTTAACAGATAGTCAGCACAATTGACATTAATTAGATTCACTTCATGAGACCGCTCAGGGATATTTTCTCTTTTATGAACTCTACCTATCCATTGCAAACGTGTCTTCCTACTAGGGAAGTTATGCACTGTGGCTAGGGATGTAGATGCCATTGCGTCACCTACTATCAAACATGGGGTGTCCCTACTATATTTAGTTCTCACTTTTACATCACTGCAGACTGCATACCGTTCCACTTCAGCGGGATCTCCACAGTGCTGATGTGGAATGGACTTTATCAATTGCTCGCCTTCAGTAACCAATACAGTGACAGCTTTACCCTTGCATTTCAGCGGTTTCTTTTCCTTACAACCGCAGTAATGTGTACCTCCTTGGCTACATTCCAGATGGTACAGGAAGCCCTCAATATGTAACATTTTTTTCCTCTTTGTGATAACACAACTGTATACACATTTCCTATGACTCCTGGTCCTACATCCGTCATATCCACCACGCTTGCGTGTTACCATGCCTGTGACCTTAAAGAAGCCAGGTCTTTTTATAGCTCTGTGCTGCTAGCTTGATTAGACTGCCTCAGAATGTTACACTGTAGTCAGGCATGTGTTCCTTGGGCATATGGGTTTTCAGTAAACTGATATCTCGGCAATTTAGTCTCGGTGAATCGGACGTTCGGTCAACTAAAGTAGATATATATATATGTATGTGTGTGTGTGTGTGTGTGTGTGTGTGTGTGTGTGTGTGTGTGTGTGTATACCAGCTCTGAGATCGCACTACAACATCCACCAGAGTGGATTTCTTGTTCCGCTCAATTTGGACTGTCGACCATTCAGAAGTCGGCATTTTGACGAGTCGGAAATCTGACACATCGAGCTTTTCGGCTTGGTGTTTCGTGTGTCAGTCTACTGAGATTTCGGTAATCTCAAGTAGACCCAGATATATATATATATATATATATATATATATATATATATATATATATATATATATATATATATATATATATATATATATATATATATATATATATATATATATATATATATATATATATATATATATATATATATATATATATATATATATATATATATATATATATATATATATATACATATATATATATATATATATATATATATATATATATACATATATATATATATATATATATATATACATATATATATATATATATATATATATATATATCTACATATATATATATACATATATATATACATATATATATATATATATATATGGTTACCTATCATTCCATCGTAAGTTCATTCCATCTAAAGTTCATTCCATCGAAAGTTCATTACATTGAAAAGCACACACACACACACACACACAAACATACATGCACACACACACACATATATATATATATATATATATATATATATATATATATATATATAACTGGAAATACATGCATTTGAGATATATACATGGATTCACTTTAGAAGATCAATTCCCAAAATCTAACCTCATATGGTTGAGACCAAAAGATCGAGTTTTGGAAACTCGAACTTCTAAAATGAAGCATAAAAAAAAAAAGTCAAACATTGCTTTTGCAGGGGGCATACCCCTGTGCCCCCACACCCCTACTTAAATATACCAACTCGAGATCGCTACAGTGGGGAAAAGGAAATCTCCCATATTAGCTGTATGAAGCAAAACGGGAGATTTCCCACTTCCTGTCAACACCACAAAAAAGATAACAACATTACGTACACTCAGAGCATACAAAAAGCCTTGCCTCTGTGTGCACATAACGTTTTAAGGTAAGTAAAGTGTTATTTTTTAAAACTTTACATATTCTATATACTGAAATGTCGATCATATGGTCTCGACCATATGACATTCGAGATTTCAGTATTTCGATTATGTAAAGTCCTTCCATATATATATATATATATATATATATGTACACATACTCACATAAATATAAAATATGCATACATGCACACACACACACATATATATATATATATATATATATACACACACACACACATGCACGCACTACATATATCAATGAGAAAACTTTCTCACCAATTAAGAAAAACACAAACAGGTGTCCGAGTGCTTTCATTCATTTAATGTGTCAGGACTTCATCAGAAAAACAATTTTACATCAGAACTGTTTGGGATTAAGTACAAAGTAAAAAGTCATAAATCACAGTGAAACTTGTAAAATGACCAATACTCCTCATCCAGTTTAAATGCTTATCTACACACACTATTCATCCGGATTTTAGACACGTTACTCAGAATCATGGAAGCCAACCTGGCCCTTTATATGGTACACAAGCAAGCCGAGGTTCACAGACTTTTTCCTTCAGATGTCATGCACCTTACTCAGAATTAAGTTAGCCAACCTGGGGCATTGCTGGATGCTCAAGCAGTGCCAAATGCAAGAAGTTTACCAGCTTTAATGCAACCAGCCGTTCCGATTGCTCAAATGGTACAACAGGATGGGTGTATACAAGAATTGGCAGAGATTTTTAACACAGAGAACATAACTAATCCCTTTCTACAAAAGGATGATCAACAGACAGTTGATATCAACACAATACCATCGAACATGGATGATCAGGCTAGTAACTGCAAAAACTTTATTTTTAGTTTTTAACTAGCAAGACAGTTTAGTCATATTCAAAAATATAGAATATTACAACCTCTACTTTAACAGCTGCCTACAAAATTGCTACTAAAATGACACCCAAAGGATTGAGTTTCTCACATTTCCCTAACAGAACTGAATTTAATTCACCTCTGTACCTGGACTTGGTTAAAGTGTTTAATGAAGTGGGACTGGAAGTTATTAAAGTCCTTCTTGTACATAACAATAGAAAACTGGAGACTTTAAAGGAGGATATTAATAAGCTGCATGCCAATATTTCTCAACATCCTGCGATTTCACATCAGCAGCATATTCTTCACAGAATTTCCTCCAGGATTGATAGGCATGTAGCCACACTTATTCATTGGAAGAAACAGAAATGACACCAGGACCAAATACAATATGCTACACATCAAGAATATCCCCTGAATACAAATAACAGATCCACAAGATGGCTTAGAACAAATGCAAGATTTAACAGTTCACCTTCATTCTCCAGGAACCATGTTCCATTACCAGCTCAGTTATCTGTTCCTACTTTCCCTTTTCCTACTACTTCTGCATTGGCACAAAATTAGGCTAATACAGGACAATCTGTCTCTGCTCCACAAATTAATCCACAAACTCCACAAGCTCCACCAGCTACCACACATGCTGAGGTTCAAAGAGGCAGGACAAGCACTGGTGACATCTCGTAATACTGCTGCTATGCACAATGACAATTCAGGGGCTAGTACTAGTAATAACATCAATAACAATAATCATTTCATTTTTTGTACCAGGAGCAACAAACAATGAACACCTTCCTACCTACCACCCCCACTAGGAACTTCAGTCAAGGTTTTTACAACACATGGAGATTTAACACAGGACAGCAGAGTGGGACGGCACAACCGAAGAGGAGACCACACAGGTACAACCTTCGCCGACAGACACCAACACAGATATATGTGCTAATACAAACATTCTAAATCGGTCAAGTGTCTCGACAGTTTTCAATTTGACTAATAGGGTGCTGACAGATGAAATACTAGCAGTTCTTAGCAAAGGTTTCACATTTATTCCATCTCAAAGAGCTAATGTGTCCAATTTAATCCTAGACCTTTGTATGTTTGTTCGCAAACTGAATTTAAAAGTA
Organism: Protopterus annectens; assembly: GCF_019279795.1. NCBI lineage: Eukaryota > Metazoa > Chordata > Ceratodontiformes > Protopteridae > Protopterus > Protopterus annectens. The sequence goes on from NC_056750.1 coordinate 385,483,326, forward strand.
CTTCTGGATGATCCCTTGGATATGGATGTTACCCATTCTGACTCAGTCTTGACGTGTAAAAGAAGTCTCTATAATCCACCTTTAAACAACACTTTGCTTTTTTTTCAATCAATATGTGAAACAGATCTCCATGATATCTGCTCCCAAGACTCTCCCTATAAATGGTTTAACCTCAGAAAGACAAGCTTTTACAGGCTCTAGAATCAGATCAGAGCCTGAGAATCATGAGAGTGGATAAGGACACAGGGATTGTACTCATGGAGCAATCCCAATATGTTGAAATATTGGAAAGGAACTTAAGAGACTGTGTCTATTACAAGTTAGTGGATATTAACACTACACAAAAGGCATTTTCTTTTGCAGATAAAACTATCAAACAGTTACACAGGGCAGGAGGGATAACAGATGAAGAACTGAATTTACTTTTAGTTCCTTTCTGCTGCTTAGGACAGTTCTTTGGGATTCCTAAGATACACAAAAATGTTGTTATTCCACCTTTTCGCCCCATCGTATCTTCTAAATGAACACAAATGGAAAAGATAGTTGAATTTCTAGACTTTACCCTAAACCCAGTAGTACAAACATCTACATATTATTTAAAAGATTCCTGAGCTTTTCTGAATTATTTACACACTCATCCACTACTACCCTCGGACAGGTTGCTAGTTACTTTGGACGTAGAAGTTCTTTATATGAACATTCTTCACTCAGAGGGTAATGACTGTGTTAGAACCTACCTGAAAAACAACACTAACTTCTCTGATGTTAAAATTAACACCATCTGTACACTTATGAAATTAGTTCAGACATGCAATTTCTTCAACTTTAATGTCACAATTTTTCAGCAAGTCCGAGGAGTGGCTATAGGTTCGAAGGTTGCCCCAGTCTTTGCAAATCTAGTATCGGCAGAATGGAAAACAAGCAGCTTGCAACAAGTATCAGGTTTTAAGCATTATAGACTGTTATCAGTGTTACATAGATTATGTGTTTTTTGTGTGGGAGAGTAATGTGCAACGGCTTTCAGATTTCATAGAAGCTCTTTCTCATAGCATTTCTTTCCTGAACTTCAAATTAGCTGCAGCTTGCACTAACATCTCATTCCTAGATATTTCTCTGACAATGGAGTTAAACACTTTACAATGGGAGTCAAATATTTTTCATAAATACCCTTTTAGAAATAACTACTTGGATTTCGACAGCTCCCACCCACATTTCATGAAGGCAAACATAGCGAGAGGTCAGTTTATTCACCTCTCCTGACTCATTAGCAAAGAAGAGAGTTTTGTTCAGGAATCTCGCAAATTAACTCACACCTACATTCATGGAGGCTCTCAATAAAAAACTGCCCAAACAACTGAGACCTCCAAAGCTAAAACCCAAGCAACCACCACCCCCACCACTACCCAAATGACACATAGCCCACAAAATCAGTGTGCCACTCAACCTCAGCACATAAGGCAAAACAACGTACCCAACACACTAGTCATAGGTGACTTTATAGCCAGACACACTGATGTCCTACTCACCAGGCTAAACAAGAAGAAAGTTACTGTAAGCTGCCTGTTGGGTGCCAGGATCCACCACATAATGCAAGCACTCAGGTCACTCCACAACAAGTACAAATATGACTCTGTCATTGTCCATGTTGTTGTGAATGACCTGAGATGTACCTCCCTGGACAACATGAAAAGGGACATGGAGGAGCTCTCGGATCATGTAGCCCAGGCAGGTATGACCCTAGCCCTGAGTAGCATCCTGCCATCGCCCTGAATGATACCACAATACAAGGACAAAATGATTGACTTCAACAATTGGCTAAGCTTCTGGTGTCATTCTAAGGGGATCTAGTGCCTGTCTGCCTGGGATGACATGATCGACAGACCACAATGTTTTGCCAGAGATGGCTTGAACCTGTCGCCCCTGGGATTCTGGATACTGGCTAAGGCTCTTGCCACCCCTATAGTGCCTTTTTTAGGCAAGGTTCAAATGACAAACTCACCACTGTAGCAGGTATAAGCAAGTAAAAACTGATGGTAATGCTACTCAATGCTAGAAGTCTAAACCTCAAAATGCACTCACTCGAGGCACTCCTTAAAATGGAGAACATCGATATCTGTGCATTGACGGACACCTAGTTCAAGGCTCTAGAGAGCACCCCTACATTACCAGGCTATAACTCATACCACACATTTTGGTCACCTAATCTGGACCGAAACACTAAAGGAGGAGGCATGTCCATATTCATTAAGGATATCTACACCTCCAGGTTAGTTGCTCAACATAATGCATCCAGAATTATCCAAGTGCAACTAACACTGGGCAAGACTGAAATACAGGTTAGCCTGTTACAGATCCCTCGTCATGCCCCAGGATGCCCACTCCAAGTTTCTTGATATGCTGGGTAATATTAAGGTACAGTCCAATACCTTAATAATGGGTGATTTCAACTACCCCACCATAAACTGGGAAAACTACTCATGTACTAACTCATTTGCACAACGCTTTCTGGAATTCATAAATTCCAACGCCCTGGATCAACTTATCTATACTCCCACTAGGGGCAGCAATATCCTGGTCCTGGTCATTACCAATATGGGCAACTGATGTTCCACACCAGAGGTCAACTCCTCGCTGGTCAGATCCGGCCACAATCTAATCACCCTAGACATCAATATCCCACCCCCCATTAAGGAAACCACCATAAAAAACTTCTCCAAAGCCAACTTCATGCCTCAAGACAGAAGTGGCAAGCTTCACAACACCCATATAGACAGAAAATAGAGGTATGACTTCTGAATCCTATATAAATGCACCGTATAAGCACATACATGAGTGCATAGATTGTGCCATCCCCAACAGAACAAAGATACTATCCTCCAAAAAAAGGAAGCCAATCTGGTGGTCCACTGCCATAAACAAACTCTACAACAGAAGGAAGAAGCTGTTGCAAAAATTAGTAAAATCCCCTGATTGCAGGAACTCCCTGGTCAGCCTCAGTAAGAAGGTGAGATCCCTCATAAAATCCTCCAACGCTAGTTATGAAAATAAAATTGCCAATGATTCTAAAGACAATCACAGAGCATTCTAAAGCTATGTCAAGAATCTCAATGGCAACACTCAGATCTGCTCTGAGCTACAGCACAGTGGTACCAGATCACTAGATATACAAAACCAACTGATATTGCCAACATCCTGGAAGATAGGTTCAGTGCAAACTTTACCCCCCCATCACCCCCCAAGGGCCCATCACTATACCGGAAGAATGCAAAGCCTCTGTAATCACGAATGCACAAGTAAAGACCACATTCTCCAAAGCCAAAAACACAGCATCCATGGGACCTGACAACTTCCCAGACTCAGTTCTGCATGAACTACAGAACAAACTTACACCCCACCTACATACCATGTTCAATCATAGCCTCACTTCAGGCTTTGTGCCTACTGAATGGCACACAGTGATGGTTATCCCACTCCACAAAGGAGGTGCCACCACAGACCCCGGTAACTTCCTCCCCATTGGCCTGACGAGCCTGATCTGCAAGTCCATGGAACATATAATCTTAGAGCTTATAAACAAGGACATATGTAACCTCCAAACTCTTAACCCCACTCAGATTGGGTTTGTAAAAGGTAGGTCATGTCTCCTAAACCTGACTGACTTCTTTGAAGCAGTCACCAGAACAGTGGACGAGGGTAAGGTGATGCACACAGCCTATCTTGACCTCTCCAAGGCTTTTGACACCATCCCCCAACTCTGGAATTATAGATAAACTCACTAGACTGGGCATAAATCCCTATGTTACAAGATGGGTGGCTAACTGTCTCACTGACAGAACCCACACAGTGAAAGTAACAGACTCCAAATCAAACTTCAGACCAGTGACAAGTGGAGTACCACAGGGCTCAGTCCTGGGTCCTATCATGTTTGGCATCTACTTCTCAGAAGCTAATACAGCAGGTCTTTGGCTAATGAAGTACGCAGAAGACTACAAACTAGGTGTTATAATAGAATCACCTAATGATGTGGACCTTCTACAAAGGGGCCTCACTGAGACTGATGCTTGATATCAAAGTCATGGCCTCAAACTCAATGCCAAGAGCAGCATTGTCATCCCCTTTGGGAAAAACACTGTACCCATAAACTACCACATAGGTGGTAGCCTACTAAACACAAAGTGTGATAAGAGACCTTGGGACACAGGTGGACAGTAGTATCTCCTTTGATAATCACATGGCCACAGTAGTCTGGAAATCCTTCTACATGGCACATTTCATCACAAAGGAGTTCACCTCCAGAAAAAAAGAGGTCATTGTTCCTATCTACTCATCCATTATCAGACTCATTATAGAGTACAATGTCCCATTTGGCATATACCTTGCAAGACATCTAAAATAAATATAAAGGCCACAGAAATACCTCAGAGGATTACTGGCCTCAGACACCATACGCAGACCATCTCAAATAATTCCAGCTCTACTCCGTCGCTTATTGCCTACTTAGAGGCGACCTCTGCCTAACATACAAAGCCATGTCAGACCCAGATCTGTTGGACATGCTACACTTAAAGAAATCCCAATCCCTTTGAGCCACAAGCTCCAAGGACCTAAACCTTGCCACCACAATAAACAGAAAATGCTGGAGGGATAGATTCCTGTCCCAGAGATTTCCCATGCTCTGGAACAGACTACCCATTCATGTCAAGCAAAGCTCCTCATTAGCCCTCTAAGAAAAATATCAACAACTGGATGAGAAATAGGAAATTCACCCCGGGGATCACTTCTGTGGCTCTGCTAGACAGGGGTGCAGGAAAATCATTTTCTTGGGTGTCAAAAGCCAGGGAACTTTATTGGCTAGGCTTATACAGGCCCCAGGGCTGATAGCCTAGTACCTACCTATTAAGCATTCTGCTTCAAGAAAGACACTATCCTGGTAACCTTCTGAATTCCATTTTTCAGGATGTTTTGCTATTAAGAACCACTAGGTAGCCACCGATTTTACTAAAAGGATTAATTTCAGGGTCAGTTCCATTGCAGGCCCACACCTCCAGGAACCCCTATAGTATTGAAGGACAGAATCAAGCCCCCCACAGGATCCACTCACTCAATAGAACTGGAGCATACCCACAGGCCTTTTACCCAATCAACTGGCTCATGTCATTCTCTGGTAATGGACTGTTCCATCAGCTTTCCTTTGCCAGTTTACAGGGATCTACCCCATATCAGAGAAGTTATCAATTACAACTGGCAACTTATCTCAGATAATAGAGACCTTGTACACATACTGGGTGATTCTCCTATTTTTTCACATAAGAAAACTTTTAGTTATGTACTTACCATAACTTTAGATGTTTGGGATCCATCTCGCCTACATTCTGTACTGATGGGCTTGGAGCCGATCCCTCGGCTCCGACTCGGCACGCTATGCTATAGAGCGAAGCCTCTTATTGGCTGAGCTATTCTCTATCCCAGGATGCACCACCACTAATCCCCCAGATCTTGTTTGTCCGCATTCATGCACACATACATAACTTGTCTATATAACATTGCCAGATGTTTCAAGATGAAACAATTGGATTTGGACCGTCCGATCTCTTCTGATCTCCAAGGAAGGGGGAAGGAGGGTGGGTTATTGAGAATGTAGGTGAGATGGATCCCAAACATCTAAAGTTATGGTAAGTACATAACTAAAAGATGTTATGTGATCCTAACTCGCCTACATTCTGTACTGATGGGACAGCGTCCCTAGCATCTAAATCCTGGGTGGCTCACTGGAAAACACTCCTGAGCAATGTGGAACCAAATGAAGCTCACCCCCGAGATGCCACATCCAATTTGTAGTGGGAAATGAAAGTGTGCAGGGAAGACCACGTAGCCGCAGCACAAATGTCACTAATGGCAAGTTTAGAATGGAATGCTACTGAAGTAGCCATAGCTCTTGTAGAGTGAGCTCTGACAGAGGTCGTAAGCTCTTTATTAGAAGAGGAATAAGCTTGACTAATACAGTCCCTGATCCATTTGGCAATAGTGACCTTTGTGACGGCTTTGCCCAATTTATTATCCAAAAAGGACACAAACAATTGATCTGTTTCCCTTGTTTGTTTGGTCCTATCTAAATAAAAACGCAATTGCCTGTGGACATCTAATGTGTGGAATATGTATTCCGCTTTGTTTGAGTACTTTGGAAAGAAAACTGGAAGTTCTAATGACTGTTGTAGACAAAAACTAGAACAAACTTTAGGGACAAAGGATGGATTTGGCCTGAGAGATACTCTATCTTTGTGAAAAACCAGTTACGGAGGTTTTACAGACAAAGCTTGAAGCTCTGAAACCCTTCTGGCAGAAGTAATCGCGACCAGAAAGGCAGTTTTCCACGATAAAAATTTCAAATCACATGTTGCTGCCGGTTCGAAGGGGGAGGAAGCTAAGGCACGTAACACCACATCGAGATCCCATGGAGGAGCAGGATGAGAAATCAGAGGTCGTAAAAGCGCAGCACCTTTCATGAAGGTCTTACACAATCTGTTGCTCATTAAAGGTGGGTTTATAGATTCATGAAAATTGGAAATAGCTGCCAATTGAACCTTGATGGTAGAGACTGAAGAACCTTGATTGAATAGAGAAGTTAGAAATTTCAGGACTTCCGATACAGGAATAGTGATGGGATCCAGGCCCCGGAGTTGAGCCCAAATAGCAAATCTCTTCCATTTGCTAGAATACAATTTCTTAGTGGCAGACTTGTGGGCCGAAGATAAGATATGTATGACTTCCGGGTCTAAGGTATGATTCCTGACTATAGTCGGAAGAGGAGGAGCCAAGCTGTTAATTCAAGGTGTGGAGGGACTGGTGGAGTAGTCCCGACTGATGAACTAATAGGTCTGGGATCTGATCCAGGAACCATGGACCGTCCAGTGCATATTTCCGAAGATAGGGGAACCATACCTGACAAGGCCAGTAAGAAGCAACTAAGATCATTTTGCTGCCTAAGTGAGACGCCTTTTGGATCACTCTGGGCAGGAGGGGAACTGGGGGAAAAGTGTATAGCAAGCCGGTGGGCCAAGGATGGGCTAGTGCGTCCATAGGGCTCTCCCCCGGAGCCGGAGTGAGGGAGAAGAACTTTTTGCACTTCGTGTTCAGCGGGGTTGCGAAGAGGTCACAACAAGGAATTCCCCATTTGCAGAAAATCTGAGTTGCAACCGTATTGTTCAGAGACCACTCGTGAGGAGAGAGGATAGTTCTGCTCAGTCTGTTGGCTATCACATTGGACTTGCCAGGGATATGAGTCGCCACTAGAAATCGTTTGGTCAACACTGCCCATTCCCAAACTCTCAAGGCCTCTCTGCAAAGGGGGTAGGATCTGGTCCCTCCCTGCTTGTTCAGGTACCAGACTACTGACATGTTGTCGGAGTGAATGTCAATTACGCTCTGAGGGAGGTAATCGTGAAGGGCTTGTAGAGACAGAAACACCGCCCTCATTTCTAAAATGTTGATATGAAGGAGGCTCTCTTCTGAATGCCATTTGCCTTGGACTGACCTGCCCAGGGAATGCTCCCCCACCTCATCTGGGAGGCGTCCATAGTCAAAGTGGCCACAGGAGGAGGTGGAACAAAGGGTCGTCCCTGATCCAGATTGGAGGGCGTAATAAGCGTCCTTGAGATCTATGGAGCACATCCAAACACCTTTCTCCAGCAGTGGGAGAATGGATTGTAGGGTGACCATTCGGAACTTGGACTTTTTGACTGAACGATTTAGAATGCTGAGATCCAAAATGGGCCTCAAGTCCCCAGTCTTTTTTGGCACCAAAAAGAATCTTGAGTAAGTCCCTAATCCGATCTGGTCTGCGGGGACCGGTTGGATGACTCCTTTTTGAAGCAGCTTTGAGACTTCTAAGGCTGCAATTTCCCGTTGACTGGGTGGCGGGTCCGGAATTTTCTTGGACGGAGGTGGGGAGTGAGAAAAAGGAATGGCGTAACCTCCGGCGATAATTCGAAGCACCTATCGGTCCTGAGTGATACCTTCCCAGGCTTTTAGGTGCCTCGAAAAACGACCCCCGACTGGCTCCGGAGCTGCACAGTCGGGCAATCCCTCAGGGATTGTGAAAGGCTGAAGAGCCACGAAAGGACTCGCAGTCTCCAGTGTTGCGGAGGCCTCTGCCACCTCTGGGACGGCGTCTTTCAGAAGAATTTCCCCCTCCTCTGCCTCTAGAAGGGGGATCGTCCTGCTGTGAGGGATAAGACTTCTGAGATCTACAGAACCACATTTTCCCTCCTCTTTTAGCCTTGGGGTAAGGCCGAAAGGGAGTGGAAAATCGTGCCCCTACGGCAGTCAAAGTCTTACCTTCTTGCTCGCAGCAGGTCAATGTGTCCTTTACCTTGGGTCCAAACAAAGAGGACCCATCAAAGGGAGCATCGGCAAAGGAAGACTTGAAGGCTTCCACAAAATGACACAGGCGGAGCCAGGCTTGCCTCCGTAGAGCAATACCTGTATCCGCCGCTCTACTCGCCCCCTCGGCCGCATAAGAAATGAGCCTCATGGACAAGTTTGATATGGATAACAGCATAGCCAACTGAGAGCCAACCGTCTGGGCCAGCTGCTCAGGTAGGTTACCCAAGAGGGTATCTGAAAGCTCCTTGATCAGATCCCTCTGAAACCTGGTGAAGTGCGTTAAGTAGTTCAGGGATCTTAAGGTAAAGGCCGCTGAACTGAGGGTGCACTTACCGTACCGATCCATGCTCCTAGACTCCTTATTAGGAGGATGGATGGACGTTGAAGCCTCTGCTACATCTTGTTGGGTAGCAGATGCCACCACCAAGGCATCTACAGCCACACCTTTCGTCAAAAGCTCCTTCTCTGGGGGTTCTGACAGGAACTTATTCGGGCGAGCAGGCACCGGTTCCACAGAGTCTGGGTGTTCCCACGCCCTTCGACAGATCAAATCTAGGAGCTCATCGAAGGGCGGAGACACCCAGGAGGCGGAGGGCTGAGCCCTGAAGGCCTTAAGGAACACCGACTCATCAGCAGAAGGGGGTTTGGAATGCCAGCCGCCTCGTTGTTTGAGGGCTTCCAGGATGTCTGCAAAGGAGACATCATCTGAGGACGACTTAGGGGACCCCTCTGCATCATCAAGATCAGTGTCTGACGTGAGAGACTCATCGGGGGAGTCAACGTGCTTCCTCTTGCACGATCTTTTCCTTGGGGGTTCCTCCAAAGAAGCTTCGGAGGGACCTCCAGGAGGGGGGGAACCCCCAGTGTGGGTGACCTCAGGCCCCAGGGCTCCACTAAGGACAGGGGGACTGCCAAAGACCCAGTCTCCATATGCAGGGAAGGTGCTGGAGAGACCGTGGAGGTAGCCAAAGAAGATTTGGCTAACGCACTCCTCATGGCCCTGAAGGCCGGACCACCAGAATCCTGGGAAGGTCCAACCCCCGTGGCCACAACAGTAGACGGTACCCCCGCAGCCGACGCACCGAGAGGAAGGCTTGGGACCAAAAACATCAGTCCCGAAGCGTCCCCCCCCGGGGCCGACAGAGGAGGTCCGCGTACCGAACTCCGACTTGAGAGCCGGGGTTGGAGTAAGGGTCGGGGCCGACCCGAAAACCTCCATCGGCTCCACCAGCACCGGCTCCAACGGTGCCGAGACTGTTGGAGGAGGAACCATAACTACAGGGTGGACCATTGGCTCCGAAGCCGAATGGGCTGGAGCCAAAACTAACTTTTGGAACACAGGAGACTGGAAAAGTCTTAGGAGCACCCTGTCGATGTCCGAATCAGACATCTTGGAGGATCTAGATGAAACAGATTGGGTCCAAACCGACTTCTCCATCGGCTCCAAAGGACTGGGGGACCGGCTCCGAATGGACTCGACCAATATCGGTTCCGAGGGAGATCCCAAAACAATTTCCCTCGGTGCCGAGGAGAGCTTCGGCGCCGAAGGGGAAGAGTCTGAGCCGGCAACCCTCATCGGCTCCAAAATCACTGTAGCCGATGAAGGTGACCCGCCTCTCGACGCCCCAGTCCTCGGCTCCGAAACCAGAGGAGTCGAGACTGGAGGCATCGAGGCAGATCGTTCCGCCCTCGGCTCCGAAGTCCGTGGAGCCGATGGAGAAGCCTGCCTAGGTTTCTTAGCAGTCGGTTCCGACGGGCTGGTCGGAGCCGACGCTTTCTTCTTGGTAGGAGAGGAAGAGGAAGATAAGGCCTCCTCGAAGGAGGGTTTAATCAGCCCTTTCAATATTAATTTATTCTTCCTCTCTTGGAGGACTCTAGATGAAAAGGCGTGACACACGCTACAGGACTCCTGTAGGTGCTTGGCGCCTAAACAATATACGCACGAGGAGTGGTCATCGGTTATAGACATCTTATAACTGCACCTCGTGCACTTTTTGAACCCTGAGGGTCTATGTTCTTTTGACATAATGCCTATCAAAAAACACTAAAACAGTGGAAAGAAGCACTATCTTGTTAGAACAAAGATTTTACCACAATACAAAAAATTTTACTTTAACTTTTTTTTTTTTTTTTTTAAAACGATACAATACAATATCAGAAAACACTAAAAGGGAGGGCCAAGACCCTCTAACTTAAACAGGTACTTGACCTCCTTGAAAAAATAAGAGAAACTAGCTGAAGAATAGGGGAAGGCCCCTCTAACTTAAACGGGAAACCTTTCCCTTAAACACACAATTTACCACAAAAAAATGTACCAAAAGACACTCGTACAACAACAATAGCTGTTAAAACAGCTTTTGGGTAAGAATAAGGAATTTCCTGACAGGAAACTTTAGAAAAAAACAGTACTTAGCTCAGCCAAGTTTGAGACCACGTCCTAGCTTGTAAGCGGCAAACGAGATCTGGGGGATTTGTGGTGGTGCATCCTGGGATAGAGAATAGCTCAGCCAATAAGAGGCTTCACTCTATAGCATAGCGTGCCGAGTCGGAGCCGATCAGTACAGAATGTAGGCGAGATAGGATCACATAACATCTAGGACACTACGCAATTCTTTTGAAAAGGGTGATCCTTCTTTTTCTCCTGTTTCAGGAGTTAACATGAGAGTTAACCCAGGCATGTTTGCTTGTAACAACTGCGTTTCCTGTGATTACATCTTACATGCACAAGAATTTGTCTTTCCTCACAATGGCAGAAAGTTTACGTTTTTTAATTACTATGACTACAATACCTGCTTTGTGGTTTATGCAGCAATCTGTAATTCATGTCCCTTCTTCTATATTGGCAAAACTAAACAGAAGTTCTCCAGCCGCATAAAAGAACATAAGGCAGCAATCAGAAAGATGACAAAAACACCTTGGGCAGGTATAGTGCTACATACCATGCTTTTACAGGTGTTAGATTTTTTGTCCTTGAACAATTAGAAACAATTTTTGGGGACAGGGAAGGTTTTCTAAACTTCAAAGAACTTAAAGGGCAACTCGAATTAAATGCAGAATCCCACCCTGGGCTCAATGAAACTAGCAACCTTAAAAGTGCTTTACAGTGGATCATTTATTAAACTGGTCTTCATCCTCCACCATTAACATGAAAGTTTCACTAGTAAACACATTGTAACACACTGTAAATATTTAATGTGACTCACTGCTTTATTGTTTATGATGTTGGCTTACTGACTTGCTTGTGTTTTGGTGAAGTGGTTTTAAAACTAAGTGCCATTTTATTCTTCACCCCCCCCCCCATTCACATGAAGGTTTCACTAGTAAGCACAGAGTAACACATTGTAAATATTAGTGTTTGGCTAACTGCTTAATTTTATACAATGATGGCTTACTGACTATTTTTCTTTTGGTAGAATGTTTTTTAACTAAGCGACAGTTTTTATAAAAACATATCGCAAACATTATATCGGACAATCCGAATGATGAGCTCAGCAACACAGCATGTTTATTCACAGCTTGGCAGTCTTTTTCAGATAATATATACATGAAATAACTGCTATCACTAAAGAAAGAAGAAAATAAATCAATGAAAAAACTTTCTCACCAATTAAGAAAACACATAAACAGGTGTTTGAGCACTTTCATCCATTTAATTTCAGGACTTCATCAGAAAAAACATTTTACATCAGAAATGTTTGGGATTAAGTACAAAGTAAAAAGTCATACATCAGTGAAACTTGTAAAATGACCAATGCATCTTGTCCAGTTTAAATATTTAAACCTGGAATGTAATTAAAAGGCAGAGCTTTCAGTATGGTGGGCGTGGATGTAAGGTTATAGCTAGCCCCTTAAAGCAACCTTAATAGTAAAAAAGTCATTAAGTCTTTTGTAGAAATTCTGCTTTCAGGCTTAAGATTCTTGTCCAGTAATAAATTGTCCATTTCCTAAAACAAATACTGTAATTCCTATAAAATGAAAAAGACTGACAAGCTGTGAATAAACATGCAACCACAAAGCATTCCTTGTCTATGTCCGCAACCTCAAAGGCAATACACAACTGTTTGCAGAGATCATTGTAAATGGAAACATCTATACTGAGCCAGAAGATATAGCAAACCCTGTGGACAACAAATTCTGCTCCAATTTTACCCCTCTCTTCTCATCAACCTTCCCTCAGGACATACACTCAAATATTACTCCCCGTGTTATTGCTAGGGAACAGGTCCTGAATGCTGTCTCTAAGGCCAAGAGCACTGCATCAGTGGACCCAGAGAAATTCACAGGATGCCTTGTAAATAGTATGAAATATGAGCTATCAGGCCCTCTGGAATTATTATTTAACTGTAGCCTCAAAACAAGCTCCATGCCTTATGACTGGAGAACAGTTAACAGTCATCCCCTCTGCGCAAAGGTGAGCCATTTGCAGACCCCGGAAACTACAGACTCATAAGACTCATATGCAAAGCCATAAAAATGATTATTAATGACATAGGAAACCTCCAGACACTGGCCCCAACCCAATATGGTTTCATGAAGGGTAGGTGCTGCCTATTCAACATGTTGGACTTCTTTAAGAAGGTAATCAAAGCAAAAGATGAGAGCAAAATAGTTCACACTGCCTACCTTGACCTGGCTGAGGCATTTGACACAATCCCCCACTCGGATATTGCTGAAAAACTTATGAGAGTAGGTGCAAACCCTTATGTCACCCATTTGATAGCCAGCTGACTCACAGACAGGGTCCAGGAAATTCGAACTGGGGAGCCCACCTCTAAAAAAAGTCCAGTCACTAATGGCGTGCCTCAGAGTTTTGTCCTGGGAGAATTACTTTTTGGCATTTACTTCTCTGAAGTCAAGGGCAATGTCATTGGCTTCTGGCTGACTAAATTTGCAGATGACTGCAAATTAGGAGCTGTCAATCAATCATCCACTGAAACAAATATTATCCAGGAAGGGCCAGCTCAGACAAACAAGTGGTGCCACAGCTATGGTCTAAAAGTAAATGCCAGCAAATGCATAATAATATCCTTCAGGAAGTCATTCACCCATGGTAACTATCATATTGCCAGCATATGTGACATGGCTTAGTGGTAAATCACTTTGTCTATGGTGTGCAGGTTCCTGGGTTCAAGTCTTGCAGA